>NC_052489.1:7425680-7465350 GCF_009730915.1 Dioscorea cayenensis subsp. rotundata
TTTTGGGCGTATTGCTACGCATTGATCGAGATGACACGGAGCGCCTGCTCCCCGTCAGATGATCGCCGCGCTGGTCACGGGCTGCCCGGGCAACGCGATCCCGGCCGTACCCCCATCGCTTGGTATCACATAGAAAACCCGGCAGTTTCCGATTACCTTGGGATGATCTTAGCCAATGTTCGGTCGGGGGAGTATCGGCCGAGTCGGGGCGACCGGCCCATCGACTTTGGACCATCTCGCGGCGGGACCGCCAGCGACATGGATTTGTCATCATAAAAACCCCAGCAAGGGTAAAGTTTCACACGCACGCAGTGGATGCAGGAGACGCTCCGGAGCAGCGCGGAAATCGATCGTCGTGACGTCGAGCTCGGCGCGCCTCCGCGCGCGTCCGGGCCAGCGCGGCATCCAGCCAGCCGCGCCCACGCACCATCGCTTGGCATCACATGAAATCCCACGCGAAGTTTCACGGATTTTTGGATGATCATAGCCAATGTTCGATCGAGTACGCATCGGCGTCGCGGGATGGCCGGGTCGGTCGACTTTGGAATCTTCGCTTCGACCATCGCGGGATGGTTTTAAGCCACTCGCGCAAAAACCACAAAGGATGAAGTGTCGATAGCGCACGCGTGGATTCGGGACATGACACGGAGCGCGCTTCGCACAGCGAGATGTCGCGCGCGCGCCGCCCGGACGCCCGGGCGACCGCGGCGTCCCGGAAGCCCGCGCCCCCGCCCCATTTGGCATCGCATGAAAACGCAAGTTGCACGGATTTTTGGATGATCGTAGAAAGCCACCTTTTCGATCGGAGTGTATGCCGACGGTCCGGGACGACCCGGTCGGTCGACTTTGGAATCTCGCCGCGGGACCATCGCGGATGGATTTGTCATCATAAAAAACCCCAAGGGGTGAAGTTTCATGAAAAACGCACGAGTGGATCGGGAGATGACACGGAGCACGCCCGTCCCGTCGTGTAACGTCGCTACTGGCGCTTTCGCTGACGTCCGTTCGACGGCGGCATCCTGGCCCGTCGCCCCCGCCCCATCGTTTCGCATCACATGAAACCCCCCGGGCCAAGTTTCACCGATTTTAAAAATTGTGAAAAAAATAATTTTTAATATTATAATTTAATTTTTTATTTATCTAAATACTTTAAATTATATTTTTCAAAATTTTATATGTAAGGGTATTTTGGTAAATTTAACATATTACTGAGGTGATTACCATGACTAACCAAACATAGTAATGAAAGATTACCAGTAATATAAATTCTCAACCAAACATGGTAATCTCACATTACCACAACATTCCCAGGCATATAACATTCCCGATCATATTACCATGGTAATCTCATTACCATGGTAATATATCATTACTGTGAACCAAACGCCCCATAAGGGGTGAAGTTTCATCAAAAACGCACGGTTTGATCGGGAGATGACACTGAGCGCGCCCGTCCCATCGCGGGAAGTCACGCCGGCTCCGCCGGGGCCGCCGTGGCCGTCCGGCAACGGCGAAAGATCCCGCCCATGCGACTCCACATCGCTTGGCATACACATGAAACCCCCCGGCCAAGTTTCACGGATTTTGGGTGATCATAGCCGGCGTTTGATCGGGTGAGTATGCGCCGTCGACGGGTCACGGGTCGGTCGACTTTGGAATTGGCCAGCTGACCATCGCAGATGGATTTGTCTATCATAAAAACCCCAAGGGTGAAGTTTCATCAAAACGCATTTCGAGTGGATCGGGAGATGACACGGAGCGCGCCCGTCCCTCGCCGCGGATGTCGCGACGGCGCTGCCGGGCAGTCGTCCGGGCGACGAAGGCGTATACCGCCCAAAATACCCCGCCCCATCGCTTTGGCATCATATGAAAACCACCCGCCAAGTTACACGGATTTTGCTGATCGTGAGCCAATGTTCGATCGGTGGAGTACGCGCCGGCGTCGGACGGCCGGTCGGTCGACTTTAAAATCTCGCGAGGACCATCGCGGATGGATTTGTCATCATAAAAACAAAAGAGGTGAAGTTTCATCAAAACGCACGAGAGTGGATCGGGAGATGATACATGAGCGCCGGGCTCCCGTCGCGAGACGTCCGCTGGCAGTGGCCGTCCGGGCGACATGGCGATCCTGCCTGCATGCCACCGCCCAAATCGTTTTGGCATCACACTGAAAACCTCTCGGCCAAGTTTCACGGATTTTGGATGATCGTAGACGATGTTTGAGCGGTGTAGTATGCGACGCCGTCGGATCTACCGGGCCTGGCCGACTTTCAGAATCTTTCATCGTGACCATCGCAGACGGATTTGTCATCATAAAAACCCTCAAGGGTGACGCTTCATCAAAAATGCACGAGTGGATCGGGAGATGACACGGAGCGCGCCCGCCCCGTCGCAGGATCGCCGCGTCAGCGCCGGGCCGGGTCAGGCCCGGGCGACGGCGGCATCCCGCCCGCCCGCACCATCGCTTAGCATCACATGAAAACCCCGGGCGAAGTTTCACTGGATTTTGGATGATCGAGCCAATGTTCGATCGGGGAGTATGCTGCCGGGCGTCGGGACGGCCGGGCTCGAGTCGCCTTTTGGAATCTCGCGCGGTACTCATCGCGGATGGATTTGTAATCATAAAAACCCCAAGGGGTGAAGTTACATGAATATCATACCAGTGGATCGGAGATGGTACGGAGCGCGCCCGTCTCGTCGTGGGACATCGCGACCGCGCCGCCTGCCGCCCCGGGCGACAGCGTATCCGTGCCCGCGCCCACGCACTCATCTGTTTGGCATCATACGAAAAATCCCCGCCAAGTTTCGGATTTTGATGATCGTAGCCACGTTCGATTGGGGAGTGCGCCGGCGCCGGACGGCCGGGTCGGTCGACTTTGGAATCTCACGCGACCATCGCGATGGATTTAGTCATCATAAAAACACCAAGGGGTGAAGTTTCATGAAAAACGCACGAGTGGACCGAGATGACACGGAGCACGCCCGCTCTGCTGTAGGACGTCGCGCGTGGCGCTGACTGATGTCTGTCCACGGCGGTATCCTGCCTGGCACCCCGCCCCCATCAAGCTTAGCATCACATGAAACCCCGGACCAAGTTTCACCGATTTTGGATGATCGTAGGCCAATTTCGATCGCGGAGTAGCAGCGCTTTGGCCGGACGGCCAAGCCACCAACTTTTGGAATCTCGCCCGACCTCATCGCGATGGATTTGTCATCATAAAAACCCAAGGGGTGAAGTTTCATCAAAAACACGCACGAGTTTATCGGAGATGACACGGAGCGCCCCGCCCCGCTGTCGGACGCCGCGGCCGCGCGCTCGGGGCCGTCCGGCGACTGCGGCATCCTCAGCTCGCGCCCGCCCCATCGCTTAGCGCTCACATGAAAACCTCCTGCCAAGTTTCACGGATTTTGATGATCGTAGCCAATGTTCGATCGGTGAGTATGCGCCGGCGCGGACGGGCGGGGTCGGTCGACTTTGGAATCTCGCATGGACCATCGCGGATGGATTTGTCATCATAAAAACCCCAAGGTGAAGTTTCATCAAAAACGCACGAGTGGATCGAGACGACACGGAGTGCAGCCGTCCGGCTGCTGGACGCTCGCGCGGGCGCCGGGCCGCGCCGTCCGGCGATCGCGGATCCTGACCGCGGCCCCCATCGCTTTTCGGTATCACATGAAAAACCCCGCCAAGTTTCACGGATTTTGGATGATCATAGCTAGAGGTTCGATCGGTGAGTATGCGCGTACGGCTGGACGGCCAGCTCGGTCGACTTTAAAATGTAGCCACGGGACCATCGCAGATGGATTTGTCATCATAAAAAACCCCGAATGGTGAAGTTTCATCAAAAACGCACGAGTGGATGGGAGATGACACGGAGCGCTCCCCGTCTCGCCGTCGGACGCCACGCCGGCGCCGCCGAGGCCGTCCGGCGACGGCGGCATCCCGCCCGCGCCACCGCCCCATCGCTTGGCATCACATGACAACCCCCGCCAAGTTTCACTGATTTTGATGATCGAGCCGATGCCCGATCGGGTGGAGTATGTACGCGCTGGACGGCCGGGTCAGGTCGACTTTTTAAAATCTCACCGCGACCATAGCGTATGGATTTGCTCATCATAAAAACCCCGTTGTGAAGTTTCACTCAAAACGCACGAGTGGATCGGGAGATGACACGGAGCGCCTGCCCCCTGCTCGCGTGGACGCCGCGTCACGCGCCGCCGGGCCGCCGTCCGGGCGACAAAAGGCATCCCGCCCGACGCCCCGCCCCATCGTTTGACATCATATGAAAGCCCCCCGGGCGAAGTTTCACGGATTTTGGATGATCGTAGCCAAATTTCGATCGGTGGAGTATGCGCGCCGGGCGCTGGACGCCCGTCGGTCGACTTTGGAATCTCGCCAAGGACCATCGCAGTATGGATTTGTCATCATAAAAACACAAAAGAGGTGAAGTTTCATCAAAACGCACGAGTGGATCGAGATGAAACGCGAGCGCGCCCCGGCCCCGTCACAGGACGCCGTGCCGGCGCCGCTCGCGCCGCCGGGCGACGGCGTATCCCGCCCGCGCCCGCCCCCATCGCTTGGTATCACATGAAACCCCCGCCAAGTTTCACGGATTTTGGATGATCGTAGCCATTGTTTGATCGGTGGAGTATGCGCAACGGCGCTGGACGGCCGGGTCGGTCGACTTTTAGAATCTCGCTGGACCATCAGAGATGGATTTGTCATGATAAAAACCCACGGGTGATAGTTTTATGAAAAACGCACGACGTGGATCGAGATGACACGGAGAGTGCCCGTCTCCTGTCGTGGACGCCGCGCAGCGCGCGCGGGGCCGTCTGGCGACGGCGGCATCCCGCCCGATGCCCCCGCACTCATCACTTTGGCATCACATGAAAACCCCCGCCATGTTTCACTGGATTTTGATGATCGTAGCCAATGTTCGACTCGGGGAGAGCGCGCCGGGCGCTGGACAGCCGGTCGGTCGACTTTTCGAATCTCGCTTTGGGGACCATCGCGGATGGATTTGTCATAATAAAACCCCAAGGGGTGACGCTTTCACCACAACGCACGAGTGGATCGGGAGATGACACGAAGCCGACCGCGTCGCCGTAGGACGTCACGGCTGCCGCCAGTGCCGCCCCGGCGACGGGCGGCATCCCGGCCCGGCGCCCCCGCCCCATCGTTTAGCATCACATGAAAACCCCCCGGGCGATGTTTCACGGATTTTAGATGATCTTAGCCAATGTTCGGTCGGGTGAGTATGCGTCGGCGTCGGGACGACCGGTCGGTCGATTTTGGAATCTCGCCGCGGGACCATCGCAGATGGATTTGTCATCATGAAAAACACGAAGGGGTGAAGTTTCATGAAAAATGCACGAGTGGATCCGGAGATGGCAAGGAGCGCGCCCCTCCCGTCGCAAGAAGCCGCGCACGGCCGCTAGTGGCCGCGCAGTCAGGCTGCCCAGCGACGGCGGGCATCTCGCCCGCGCCCGCCCCCATCGCTTGGCATCACATGAAAACCCCCGCTAGAGTTTCACGGATTTTGGATGATCGAGCCAATATTCGATCGCGGGAGGCGCGTCGGGCCGACGACTTTGGCCTACCGACTTTGGAATCCGCCACGATAAGGGGTGAAGTTTCATCAAACAAACGCATCAAGTGGATCGAGATGACATGAAGCGCGCCTGCCCGTCGTCTGGCGTCAAGGATGCCGGGCGCCACGGGTCGCCGGCCGTCTCGGCGACGGCGTATCCTGCCCGGCGACTCCCGCCCCATCGCTTGGCATCACATGAAAACTCGGTCAAGTTTCACGTGATTGATGATCATAGCCGGCGTTCGGGACGGCGGAGTATGCGGCTGGGCGCCTGGACTCGCCGGGTCGGGTCGACTTTTGGAATTCATCACCGCGACCATCGCCGATGGATTTGTCATCATAAAAACCCCTCAGGGGTGAAGTTTCATCCAAAACGAATGAGTGGATCGAGATGACACGAGCGCGCCCCGTCTCGTCACGCGGACGCCGCTGCCACGCGGGCGCCACCGGGCTATCCGGAGACAGCATGTGATCCCTGGCTTGTCCCCGCACTATCGCTATATCACATGAAACCTCGCGAAGTTTCACGGATTTTGGATGATCGTGAGCTAATGTTCGGGTCGGGGAGTACTAGGCCGCATAGGTGATCGGCGTCGGTCTCGATTTTGAAATCTGCCACGGACCATGGCGGATGGATTTGTCATCATAAAACCCCAAGTGGTGAAGTTTCATCAAAACAAAACGAGTGGATCGAGATGACACGGAGCCGCAGCTCGGCTCGGACGCCGCGCAGCGCGGGCCGGGCTCCGGGAGACAAGCAGCATCACGGGCCGACGCCCCTGCACTCATCGCTGGCATCACATGAAAACCCTGCTAAGTTTTCACGGATTTTAGATGATCGTAGCCAATGTACGGTCGAGGAGTATGCGTCGGCGACAGGACGGCCGGTCCCATGCGAGTGGACGAGTGACACGTAGCGCCCTGGCCCCGATGCGAGACGCCGCGCCGGCGCCGACGTAGCCGCCCGGGCGACGGCGGCATCCCAGCCCGGCGCCCCGCCCCATCGTTTGGCATCACATGAAACCCCCGGCCAAGTTTTCACGGATTTGGATTATCGTAGCCACCGTTTGATCGGGGATTGCTGCGTCGAGGCCGGACTACCGCCGGTCGACTTTGGAATCTCGCCGCAGACCATCGCGGATGGATTTGTCATCATACCCAAGGGGTGAAGTTTCATCAAAAACGCACGAGTGGATCGGGAACGACACGGAGCGCCTCGCCTGCCGGCGGCGCCGTGCCAGCGCCGCTGGGCCGCCCGGGCGCACGGTGAGCATCCCGCCCGCGCCTCCAGCCCCATCGCTTGGCCACATGGAAAACCTCCCGCCAAGTTTCACGGATTTCTGGATGATCGTAGCCAATGTTCGATCGGGTGGAGTACGCGTCGGTGTCGGCACGGCGGGTCCGGTCGACTTTTGGAATCTCGCCGCTGACCATCGCGGATGGATTTGTTATCATAAAAAACACCAATGGGTGAAGTTTCATAAAAAACGCACGAGTGGATCGGGAAATGACACGGAACGCGGCCGTCCCGGGCCGTCGGACGCCGCGCGCCGACGCGCCGAGGGCTGCACCGGCGACGGCGGCATCCCGGACCGGCGGCCTCGCCCCATCTTTTGGCATCACATGAAAACCCCCCGGGCCAAGTTTCGCGGATTTTGGATGATCATAGCAGATGTTCGATCGGTGGAGTATGCTTCAAGGCTGGACGGCCGGGTCGGCCGACTTTGAAAATTCGCCACGGACCATCGCAGATGGATTTGTCATCATAAAAAACCCGAAGGGGTGGAGTTTCATCAAAAACGCACGAGTGGATGGGAGATGACACGCAGCGCGCCTTCGTCCCGTCAGCGCGGGACGTCAGCGCGGCGCCGCTGGGACGTCCGGGCAACAAAATTCATCCCGGCCCGGCGCCCCCGCCCCATTGTTTGGCATCACATGAAAACCCCTAGGCCAAGTTTCACGGATTTTAGATGATCATAGCCGATGTTCGATCGGTGGAGTATGCATCGGCGTCTGGACGGCCGGTCGGTCGACTTTGGAATCTCATCGCGGGACCATCGCGGATGGATTTGTCATCATAAAAAACCCCAAGAGGTGAAGTTTCATCAAAAACGCACGAGTGGATCGGGAGATGACACGGAGCGCCTGCCGTGCCCCGTCGCTGGACGCCGCGCCTTCGCTCTGCCGCGTCAGTCCGGCGACGGCGGCATCCCGACCGCCCCGCCCCATCGCTTTTTGCCATCACATGAAAATCTCCCAGGCCAGGTTTCACGGATTTTGGATGATCGTAGCCAATTTTTGATCGGTGGAGTATGCGACGGCGTCAGGACGGCCGGTCGGTCAACTTTGGAATCTCACCGCGGGACCATCGTGTGAAGTGTCATCGGCCGGTCGGTCAACTTTGGAATCTCACCGCGGGACCATCGCAGATGGATTTGTCATCATAAAAAACCCCAAGGGGTGAAGTTTCATAAAAAATGCACGAGTGGATCGGGAGATGTCACGGAGCGCCCGTCTGTCGCGGACGCTGATCGCCGCACCCGCTGCCGGGGCCGTCCGAGCGACAGAATTCATCCTACCCGCCCCGCCCCATTGTTTGGCATCACATGAAAACCCCCGGGCCAAGTTTCACGGATTTTAGATGATCATAGCCGATGTTCGATCGGTGGAGTATGCATCGGTGTCGGGACGGCCGGTCGGTCGACTTTGGAATCTCACCGCGACCATCGGGATGGATTTGTCATCATAAAACCCCAAGGTGTGAAGTTTCATCAAAAACGCATCGAGTGGATCGGGAGATGACAGGAGCGCGCCTGTCCCGTCGCGGGACGTCGCGCGCGCTCCGCCGCGTGACCCCGTCGCGACAGCGGCTAGTCCTGACCCAGCGCCCCGCCCATCGTTTGCCATCACATGAAAACCTCCCAGGCCAGGTTTCACGGATTTTGGATGATCGTAGCCAATTTTCGATCGGTGGAGTATGCGACGGCGTTGGGACGGCCGGTCGGTCAACTTTGGAATCTCACCGCGGGACCATCGTGTGAAGTGTCATTGGCTGGTCGGTCAACTTTGGAATCTCACCGCGGCCTGGCCTCGCTGCGTAGGATCTCTCGCGCCGCCGGGGCAGCCCAGGAGACGGCGGCATACATGCTCAGCACCGCACCATCGCTTTGTCATCACGAAAAACCCCGGGCGAAGTTTCACGGATTTTGGATGATCGTAGCCAATGTTCGGTAGTAGGCGTGTCGGCGTCGGGACTGGCCGGGTCCGCCGACTTTGGAATCTCGCCGAGACCCGCACGCGCATGGATTTGTCATCATAAAACTATGGGGTGAAGTTTCATCAAAACACACCAGAGTGGGTCCGAGATGTACGGAGCGCGCCCGTCGAAATCCACAGGGGCGTCGCGCCTGGCGCCGCTGGAAAGCCGTCCGGGTGACGGCGGCATCCCGACCGGCGCCCGCGCCCATCGTTTAGCATCACATGAAAACCCCAGGCTAAGTTTCCACGGAGTTTTGGATGATCATAGCCCGCTGTTCGATCGGTGGAGTATCGTCGGCGTCTTGACGGCCGGGGTCGGTCGACTTTGGAATCTCGCTAGCGGGATCATCGTAGATGATTTGTCATCATAAAAACCCCAAGGGGTGAAGTTTCATAAAAAGCGCGCAGTGGATCATGAGATGACACGCGAGCGCACTGCGTCCCGTCGTGTGACGCCGCGACCGGCGCCGCACAGGCTGTTCGGGCGACGGCGCGTACCTGCCCAGCGCCCCGCGACCATCGCTTTCGCATCACGTAGTGCAGTTTGACGATTTTGATGATCGTAGCCAATGTTCGCTCGAGGGAGTATCGCCGGCGTCGGGACGGCCGGGTCGGTCGACTTTGAATCTCAGCGGGACCATCGCGGATGGATTTGTCATCATAAAAACCCCCAAGGTGATGTTTCATTAAAACGCACGCAGTGGATCCGGAGATGACACGGGCGCCCGTCCATCAGCGGGGCGTCGCGGCCAGCGCCGTCCCGGGCGTCAGGCGGCAATGACATCGGCACGTCTATCGTTTGGCATCACGATGAAAACCTCCCGCCAAGTTTCACGGATTTTGGATGATCGTAGCCAATGTTCGATGGGTGGAGTATGCGTCGGTCGGGCGCGGCGGTCGGTCGACTTTGGAATCTCGCCGCGGGACCATCGCGGATGGATTTGTCATCATAAAACCCGAAGGGGTGAAGTTTCATCAAAACGTACGATTGGATCCGGAGATGACACGGGAGCGCACATCGTCCGCCGCTTTGGTATCAAATGAAAACCCCCCGGGACAAGTTTCACGGATTTTGGATGATCATAGCCGATGTTCGATCGGTGGAGTATGCGTCGGCGTCCGGTCGGCCGGTCGGTCGACTTTGAATCTCGCCGCAGGACCATCGCAGATGGATTTGTCATCATAAAAACATCAAGGGGTGAAGTTTCATCAAAAAAGCACGACAAGTGGATCGAGATGACACGGAGCGCCGTCTTGCTGCGCCGCGGCGCCCGCTGCGGGCCGCTCGGTCGGCTTTGCGGCATCCCGGCCCGGCGCCCCCACCCCATCGTTTGGCATCACATGAAAACCAGTCGGGCCAAGTTTCACGGATTTTGGATGATCGTAGCCGCTGTTCGATCGGTGGAGTATCGCGCTCGGCGTCGGGACTGACCGGTCGGTGGACTTTGAATCTCACTCACTCCGGACCATCGAAGATGGATTTGTCATCATAAAAACCCCAAGGTGAAGTTTCATAAAAACATGCAAGTGGATCGGAGATGACACGGAGTGCGCCCGTCCCGTCGCGGGACATCACGCCGGCGCCCTCGCGCGCCGTAGGCCGTCCGGCGGCGAGCGGCATCCCGGCCCGGCGCCCCCGCCCTATATTTTTGCATCACATGAAATCCCCCAAGGCCAAGTTTCACGGATTTTGGATGATCGTAGAGAATGTTCGATCGGTGGAGTATGCGTCGGCATCGGGATGGCCGGTAGGTCGACTTTGGAATCTCGCACGGGGACCGCCAGCGGATGGATTTGTCATCATAAAAAACTCCAAGGGGTGAAGTTTCATCAAAAACGCACGAGTGGATGGGAGATGACACGGAGCGCTCCCGTCCCGTCGCGGGACGTCGCGAGCGCCGCGGGATCGCGTCCGGGGCGACGGAGCGGCATCCCGTCCCGGCGCCACCGCCCCATCGTTTGGCATCACATGACAACCCCCCGGGTCAAGTTTCATGGATTTTGGAAGATCGTAGCCGATGTTCGATCGGTAGAGTATGCGTCGGCGTCGCGACGGCCGGTCGGTCGACTTTAAAATCTCACCGCGTGACCATAGCAGATGGATTTGTCATCATAAAAAACCCCAAGGGGTGAAGTTTCATCAAAAACGCACGAGTGGATCGGAGATGACACGGAGCGCGCTTTATCGTCCCGCCGCGATCGCCCAGCGCTGCTAGCGGGCCGTCCGGGCGACAAAAGGCATCCCGGCCTGGCGGCCCAACCCCATCGTTTGACATAACATGAAAACCCCCCGGGCCAAGTTTCACGGATTTTTGGATGATCGTAGCGATGTTCGATCGGTGCGAGTATGCGTCGGCATCGGACGCCCGTCGGTCGACTTTGGAATCTCGCCGGCAGGGACCATCGCAGATGGATTTGTCATCATAAAAAACCACAAGAGGTGAAGTTTCATCAAAAACGCACGAGTGGATCGGGAGATGAAACGCAGCGCCCCGTCCCGTCGCGTGACGTCGTGCCTTCGCCGCCGGGGCCGCCGCCCCATCGTTTGGTATCACATGAAAACCCCTTGGGCCAAGTTTCACGGATTTTGGATGATCGTAGCCAATGTTCGATTGGTGAGTATCGCGGCGGCGTCGACGCGCCGGTCGGTCGACTTTAGAATCTCGCCGCGGGACCATCGCAGATGGATTTGTCATGATAAAAAACCCCAAGGGGTGATGTTTCATCAAAAACGCACGAGTGGATCGGGAGATGACACGGAGCGTGCCCGTCCCGTCGCCGGACGTCTCGCAGGCGCCGCAGGGGCCGTCTGGGCAACGGCGGCATCCCAGCCAGATGCCCCCGCACCATCGTTTGGCATCACATGAAAACCCCCCGGGCCGTGTTTCACGCATTTTGGATGATCGTAGCCAACGTTCGGTCGGCGGAGTATGCGTCGGCGTCGGGACAGCCGGTCGGTCGACTTTGGAATCTCGCCTTATGACCATCGCGGATGGATTTGTCATAATAAAAAACCCCAAGGGGAGACGTTTCATCAAAAACGCACGAGTGGATCGGGAGATGACACGAAGCGCGACCGTGCCGTCGTGTGACGTCGAGCCGCGCCAGCCAGGCCGTCGAGCGACGGCGGCATCGAGCCCGTGCCCCCGCCCCATCGTTTGGCATCTGAAAACCCCGAGGCGATGTTTCCGCAGTTTTAGATGATCATAGCCAATGTTCGGTCGGGGGTATGCGTCGGCGTCGGGGACGACCGGTCGATCGACTTTTCGGAATCTCGCCGCTGGGACCATCGGCGGATGGATTTGTCATCATGAAAAACCCCAAGGGGTGAAGTTTCATGAAAAACGCACGAGTGGATCGGGAGATGGCACGGAGCGCACCCATCCCGTCGCAGAGCGTCGGCGCCCGGCGCCCGCCCGGGCACGTCCGGAGGCGGCAGCATCCAGCCGGCGCCCCCGCCCCATCGTTTGGCATCACATGAAAACCACCCGGGCTAAGTTTCACGGATTTTGGATGATCGTAGCCAATGTTCGATCGGTGGAGTATGCGTCAGGGCTCGGACTGACGGTCGGTCGACTTTGGAATCTCACCGCGGGACCATCGCCGATAGATTTGTCATCATAAAAAACCACAAGATGTGAAGTTTCATCAAAAACGCGCAAGTGGATCGGGAGATGAAACGCAGCGCCCCGTCCCGTCGCGTGACTTTGGAATCTCGCCGCAGGACCATCGCAGATGGATTTGTCATCATAAAAACATCAGGGGGTGAAGTTTCATCAAAAACACACGAGTGGATCGAGAGATGACACGGAGCGCCGCTCTTAAAGTGCTTGGCGCCATGCCGGGGCCGTCTCGGTCGACGGTAGCATCCCGCCCGGCGCCCCACCCATCGCTTTGGCATCACATGAAAACCAGTCGGGCCAAGTTTCACGGATTTTGGATGATCGTAGCCGCTGTTCGATCGGTGGAGTATGCGTCGGCGTCGGGACGGCCGGTCGGTCGACTTTGGAATCTCACCGCGGGACCATCGCCGATGGATTTGTCATCATAAAAACCCCAAGGGGTGAAGTTTCATCAAAAACGCACGAGTGGAGCGGGAGATGACACGGAGCGCTGCCGTCTCGTCGTGGAGCGTCGCGCGCCGGCGCCACCGGGGCCATCCGGGAGACAGCGGCATCCCTGGCCGGCGTCCCTGCACCATCGTTTGGCATCACATGAAAACCCCCTTGCGAAGTTTCACGGATTTTGGATGATCGTAGCCAATGTTCGGTCGGGGGAGTATGCGTCGGCGACAGGACGGCCGGTCGGTCGACTTTGGAATCTCGCCACGGGACCCTGGCGGATGGATTTGTCATCATAAAAAACCCCAAGGAGTGAAGTTTCATCAAAAACGCACGAGTGGATCGGGAGATGACACGGACGCGCCTGCCCAGCTTGGAGGATGTCGCGCCGGCGCCCGCGCGGTCGGGCCCGGCCGACGGCGGCATCGACGGCCATCGTGCGCCCCGCACCATAGTTTGGCATCACATGAAAACCCCGGGCAGGTTTCACAGATTTTTGGATGATCGTAGCCAATGTTTGATCGGGGATTATGGGTCAGGCGTCCGGGATCGGCGGGTCGGTCGACTTTGGAATCTCATCGCGGGACCACCGCAGATCGATTTGTCATCATAAAAAACTCCAAGGGGTGAAGTTTCATCAAAAACGCACGAATGGATCAGGAGATGACACGGAGCGCTCCCGCTCCGTCGTGCGTACGCCGCGCTGCTCCGCCGAGGCCGTCCGGGCGACGGCGAGCATCCGGCCGGCGCCCCG
The DNA here is from genome assembly GCF_009730915.1 of Dioscorea cayenensis subsp. rotundata. Taxonomy (NCBI): domain Eukaryota; kingdom Viridiplantae; phylum Streptophyta; class Magnoliopsida; order Dioscoreales; family Dioscoreaceae; genus Dioscorea; species Dioscorea cayenensis. Next base: position 7,439,348 of record NC_052489.1, read on the forward strand.
CCCCATCGCTTGACGTCACATGAAAACCTCCTCGCCCGAGTTTCACGGATTTTTGGATGATCGTAGCCAATGTCTCGATCGGTGGAGTATGCGCCGGGCGTCCGGGACGGCCGGGTCAGTCGACTTTTGGAATCTCGCCGCGGACCATCGCGGATGGATTTGTCATCATAAAAACTCCGAGGGTGAAGTTTCATCAAAAACGCACGAGTGGATACGTGGACGCCGCCGCGCGCCGCTGGGTCAGATGCGGGCGACGGCGGCATCCCGGACCGGCGGCCTCGCCCCATCGTTTGGCATCACATGAAAACCCCCCGGGCCAAGTTTCACGGATTTTGGATGATGATAGCAGATGTTCGATCGGTGGAGTATGCGTCGGCGTCGGGACGGCCAGTTGGTCGACTTTAAAATCTCGCCACGGGACCATCGCAGATGGATTTGTCATCATAAAAAACCCCAAGGGGTGAAGTTTCATCAAAAACGCACGAGTGGATGGGAGATGGCACGGAGCGCGCCCGCTCCCGTCGCTGGAGCGTCGCCCGGGCGCCCGCCGGGACATCCGGGCGACGGCGGCATCCTGGCCTGGCGCCACCGCCCTATCATTTGGCATTACATGACAACCCCCCGGGCCAAGTTTCACGGATTTTGGATGATCGTAGCCGATGTTCGATCGGTGGAGTATGTGTCGGCGTCGGGACGGCCGGTCGGTCGACTTTAAAATCTCACCGCGGGACCATAGCAGATGGATTTGTCATCATAAAAAACCCCAAGGGGTAAAGTTTCATCAAAAATGCACGAGTGGATCGGGAGATGACACGCAGGCGCGCCCGGTCTGGCGTCCGACTGCGTCACGGCCGTGAGGCCGTCCGGGCGATAAAAGGCATCCCGGCCCATCGTTTGACATCATATGAAACCCCCCGGGCCAAGTTTCACGGATTTTGGATGATCGTACACAATTTTCGATCGGTGGAGTATGCGTCGGCGTCGGGACGCCCGGTCGGTAGACTTTGGAATCTCGCCGCGGGACAATCGCAGATTGATTTGTCATCATAAAAAACCACAAGGGGTGAAGTTTCATCAAAAATGCATGAGTGGATCGGGAGATGAAACGCAGTGCACCCGTCCCGTCGCGTGACGTCGTGCCGGGGCCGCCGGGGCCGTCCGGGCGGCAGGCATCCCGGCCCGACGCCCCCGCCCTCATCGTTGGCATCACATGAAAACCCCGGGCCAAGTTTCAACGGATTTTGGATGATCATAGCCGATGTTCGATTTGATGGAGTATGCATCGCGCGACCGACCGGGTCGGTCGACTTTGGAATCTCACCAGCGGGACCATCGCGGATGGATTTGTCATCATAAAAACCCCAAGGTAAAGTTTCATCAAAAAGCGCACGAGTGGATCGGGAGATGACACGGAGTGCGCCTGGCTCCGCTCGCGGACGCCGCGCCGCGCGCTGGCGCAGCCCGTCGGGCGATAGGCGGCATCCCGGACCGGCGCCCCGCCCATCGCTTTGGCATCACATGAAAACCTCCCAGTGCCGGTTTCACGGATTTTTGGATGATCGAGCCAATTTTCGATCGGTGGAGTATCGCGACGAGCGTCGGACGGCCGGCCGGGTCAACTTTGGAATCTCACCGCGGGACCATCGTGTGAAGTGTCATCGGCCGGTCGGTCCACTTTGGAATCTCACCGCGGGACCATCGCAGATGGATTTGTCATCACAAAAAACCCCAAGGGGTGAAGTTTCATCAAAAACGCACGCAGTGATCTGAGATGAAAGCGGAGCGCGCCTGGCTCTCCGTGTAGTGACTTCATGCGCCGGCCGCCAGCTGGGTCCGAGCGACGGCGGCATACCTGCCGCCCCCCGCATTCATTGTTTGTCATCACATGAAAACCCCCCGGGCGAAGTTTTACGGATTTTGGATGATCGTAGCCAATGTTCGGTAGGGGGAGTATGCGTCGGCGTCGGGATGGCCGGTCGGTCGACTTTGGAATCTCGCCGCGGGACCATCGCTGATGGATTTGTCATCATAAAACCCCAAGGGTGAAGTTTCATTAAAACACGCACGAGTGGGTCCGAGATGACACGGAAGCGCCTCGTCCGTCACGGATGACGCCATGCGCCGCGTAGCTCGGCCGTCGGCGCAGCGGCATCCCGGACCGCGCCCCGCCCATCGCTTTGGCGTTACATGTAAACCAGCCGGGCCAAGTTTCACGGATTTTGGATGATCGTGAAAGCTGTTCGATCGGTGGAGTATGCTCGACGGCCGGGACGGCGGTCGGTCGACTTTGGAATCTCGCCATCGGGACCATCGCAGCAGATGGATTTGGTCATCATAAAAACCCCTAAGGGGTGAAGTTTCATCAAAACGCACGAGTGGATCGGGAGATGACACGGAGCGCCGCTCATCCGTCACGCCCGCGCCACCGGGCCGCCGGGCGCGTGCGGGCGTCAGACGCGTGGCATCCCGCCCAGCACCCCACCCCATCGTTTGGCATCACATGAAAAACCGACCGGCCAAGTTTCACGCAATTTTGGATGATCGTGAGCCGACGTTCGATCGGTGGAGTATGTGTCGGCGTCGGGCGCGGCGAGTCGTTCGACTTTGGAATCTCGCTGACCATCAGCGAGATGGATTTGTCATCATAAAAACCGCAAGGGGTGAAGTTTCATCAAAAACGCATGCGAGTGGATCGGAGATGACATGGGAGCGCGCGTCCGTCGCCGCGCGTCACGCGACGCCACGCTCGGGCGCCCGGGGCCGCTCGGCATGCGGCGATCTGGCATCCCGCCCGGCCCCGCCCCATATTTGGCATCACATGAAAACCCCGGGCCAAGTTTCACGGATTTTTGGATGATCGTAGAGAATGTTCGATCGGTCGAATATGCGTCGGCGTCGGGACGGCCGGTCGGTCGACTTTGGAATCTCGCCGATTGACCATCGCAGATGGATTTGTCATCATAAAAAATCCAGGGGGTGAAGTTTCATCAAAAACGCACGAGTGGATCGGAAGATGAAACGGAGCGCGCCCGTCCCGTTGCGGGACGTCGTGCCGGCGCCGCCGGGGCCGCCGTGGCCGTCCTTGCGACGGCGGCATCCCGTCCTGGCACCCCCGCCCCATCGTTTGGCATCACATGAAAACCCCCCGTGCCAAGTTTCACGGATTTTGGATGATCGTAGCCAACGTTCGATCGGTGGAGTATGCGACGGCGTCGGGACGGACGGTCAGTCAACTTTGGAATCTCACCGCGGGATCATCGTAGATGGATTTGTCATCATAAAAAACCCCAAGGGGTGAAGTTTCATCAAAAACGCACGAGTGGATCGGGAGATGACACGGAGCGCACCCGTCCCGTCGTGTGACGTCGCGCCGGCGCCGCCTGGGCCGTCCGGGCGACGGCGGCATACCTGCCCAGCGCCCCCGCACCATCGTTTGGCATCACGTGAAAACCCCCCGGGTGAAGTTTAACGGATTTTGGATGATCGTAGCCAATGTTCTATCGGGGGAGTATGCGTCGCGCTCGCCGGGACGGCCGGTCGGTCGACTTTGGAATCTCACCGCGGGACCATCGCGGATGGATTTGTCATCATAAAAAACCCCAAGTGGTAAAGTTTCATCAAAACGCACGCGAGTGGATCGGGAGATGACAGAGTGCGCCCGCCCCGTCAGCGCGACGCTCGGCCGCGCCGCCAGGGCCGTCCGGGCGACGGCGGCATCCCGGACCGGCGCCCCCGCCCCATCGTTTGGCATCACATGAAAACCTCCCAGGCCAGGTTTCACGGATTTTGGATGATCGTAGCCAATTTTCGATCGGTGGAGTATGCGACGGCGTCGGGACGGCCGGTCGGTTAACTTTGGAATCTCACCGCGGGACCATCGTGTGAAGTGTCATCGGCCGGTCGGTCCACTTTGGAATCTCACCGCGGGACCATCGCAGATTGATTTGTCATCACAAAAAACCCCAAGGGGTGAAGTTTCATCAAAAACGCACGAGTGGATCTGGAGATGACACGGGCGCCCGCTCCCGTCGCGGGGACGCCGCGACGGCGCCGCCGGGGCCGTCCGGCGACGGCAGACATCCCGCCCGGCGCCCAACCCCATCGTTTGGCATCACATGAAAACCACCCGGGCCAAGTTACACGGATTTTGGTTGATCGTAGCCAATGTTCGATCGGTGGAGTATGCGTCGGCGTCGGGACGGCCGGTCGGTCGACTTTGGAATCTCGCCGCGGGACCATCGCGGATGGATTTGTCATCATAAAAAACCCGAAGGGGTGAAGTTTCATCAAAACGCATCGAGTGGATCCGGGAGATGACACGGGAGCGCGCCCGTCCCATCGCGGGACGTGAGCGCCCGGCGCCGCTGGGGCCGTCCGACGATCGGCGGGCGCCCGCCCCCATCGTTTGGCATCACATGAAAACCCCTCGGGCCAAGTTTCACGGATTTTGAATGATCATAGCTGATGTTCGATCGGTGGAGTATGCGTCGGCGTCCGGACGGCCGGTCGGTCGACTTTGGAATCTCGCCGCGGGACCATCGCAGATGGATTTGTCATCATAAAAAACCCCAAGGGGTGAAGTTTCATAAAAAATGCACGAGTGGATCGGGAGATGACACGGAGCGCACCCGTCCCATCGCCCGGCGCCGCCGGGGCCGCCGGGGCCGTCCGGGCGACGGCGGCATCCCGGCCCGGCGCCCCCGCCCCATCGTTTGGCATTACATGTAAACCAGCCGGGCCAAGTTTCACAGATTTTGGATGATCGTAGCCAATGTTCGATCGGTGGAGTATGCTTCGGCGTCGGGACGGCCGGTCGGTCGACTTTGGAATCTCGCCGCGGGACCATCGCAGATGGATTTGTCATCATAAAAAACCAAAAGGGGTGAAGTTTCATCAAAAACGCACGAGTGGATCGGGAGATGACATGGAGCGCGCCCGTCCCGTCGCTACGGCGCCCGCCGTGGCCAGTCGGGCGACGGCGGCATCCCGCCCGCGCGCCCGCATCTTATTTTGGCATCACATGAAAACCCCGCGCCAAGTTTCACGCAGTTTTTGGATGATCGTAGAGAATGTTCGATCAGTGGAGTATGCGTCGGCATCGGGACGGCCGGTCGGTCGACTTTGGAATCTCGCCGAGGGACCATCGCAGATGGATTTGTCATCATAAAAAACTCCAAGGGGTGAAGTTTCATCAAAAACGCACGAGTGGATCGGGAGATGACACGGAGCGCGCCCGTCCCGTCACCGGACGTCACGCCGGCGCCCTCGGGGCCGACAGGGCCCGTCCGAGCGGCAGCGGCATCGATCCGCGCCCCGCCCCATCGTTTGGCATCACATGAAAACCTCCCGGGCCAAGTTTCACGGATTTTGGATGATCGTAGCCAATGTTCGATCGGGGGAGTATGCGTCGGCGTCGGGACCGCCGGTCGGTCGACTTTGGAATCTCGCCGCGGGACCATCGCGGGTGGATTTGTGATCATAAAAAACCCCAAGAGGTGAAGTTCCATCAAAAACGCACGAGTGGATCGGGAGATGACACGGAGCGCGCCCGTCCCGTCACGGGACGTCACGCCGGCGCCCTCGGGGCCACCGGGCCCGTCCGGGCGAAAGCGGCATCCCGGCCTGGCGCCCCCGCCCCATCGTTTGGCATCACATGAAAACCCCCCGGGCCAAGTTTCACGGATTTTGGATGATCGTAGAGAATGTTCGATCGGTGGAGTATGCGTCGGCGTCGGGACGGGCGGTCGGTCGACTTTGCAATTTCGTCGCGGGACCATCGCAGATGGATTTGTCATCATAAAAAACGCCAAGGGGTGAAGTTTCATAAAAAACGCACGAGTGGATCACGAGATGAAATGGAGCGCGCCCGTCCCGTCACGGGACGTCGTGCCGGCGCCGCCGGGACCGCCGGGGCCGTCCATGCGACGGCGGCATCCCGTCCCAGCGCCCCCGCCCCATCGTTTGGCATCACATGAAAACCCCCCGGGCCAAGTTTCACTGATTTTGGATGATCGTAGCCAATGTTCGATCGGTGGAGTATGCGACGGCGTCGGGACGGCCGGTCGGTCAACTTTGGAATCTCACCGCGGGACCATCGTAGATGGATTTGTCATCATAAAAAACCCCAAGGGGTGAAGTTTCATCAAAAATGCACGAGTGGATCGGGAGATGACACGGAGCGCACTCGTCCCGTCGTGTGACGTCGCGCCGGCGCCACCTGGGCCGTCCGGGCGACGTCTGCATACCTGCCCAGCGCCCCCGCACCATCGTTTGGCATCACGTGAAAACCCCCCGGGCGAAGTTTAACGGATTTTTGATGATCGTAGCCAATGTTCGATCGGTGGAGTATGCGTCGGCGTCGGGACGGCCGGTCGGTCGACTTTGGAATCTCGCCGCGGGACCATCGCGGATGGATTTGTCATCATAAAAACCCCAAGGGGTGATGTTTCATCAAAAACGCACGCAGTGGATCTGGGAGATGACACGGAGCGGCGCCCGCCTCCGTCGCTAGATGTCGCGACGGCGCCGCGCCGAGGGCACGTCCGAGCGACGGTGGCATCCCGGCCCGGCGCCCCCGCCCCATCGTTTGGCATCACATGAAAACCTCCCGGGCCAAGTTTCACGGATTTTGGATGATCGTAGCCAATGTTCGATCGGTGGAGTATGCGTCGTCGTCGGGACGGCCGGTCGGTTGACTTTGGAATCTCGCCGCGGGACCATCGCGGATGGATTTGTCATCATAAAAAACCCGAAGGGTTGAAGTTTCATCAAAAACGCACGAGTGGATCGGGAGATGACACGGAGCGCGCCCGTCCCGTCGCGGGACGTCGCGCCGGCGCAGCCGGGGCAGTCCGGGCGACGGCGGCTGATAAGTGCTTGAGTAGACATATTTTTATATATGTTTTACATGCATTGAGCATCATTTTTACTATGGTTTATGTCTCATATTGTGTATTTGGTGTTCTTTTATGCATATAGGTTGTGAATGCCTTGAATAGTAAAAAGGAAACAAAGATGGGCTTTAAAGACATAATGTTGGGAGTTTTTGTTCAATTCAATGACCAGACACGAGAGGAGTTTATAAACGTGGAGATGTGTGCCAACTTCCAAGAAGATTCAAGTCAATTCACTAGTTGGAAGGGCACAAAGGCAGCCACATCTTCATGTTTCTTCTTTTTGTGAAGATTGCAAGACCTCTCAAAGATACATCGATGAAGAAAAGTTTTATAGCCAACCACATGGACGTGTGCCCGGACATGTGGCCTCAAGAGAAGAGTGATTGGATCGCGTTTTGTGAAAAGTACTGTAGCAATTTCACTGCAGCAAAATTACTGTTCATGCGGGCGCGTGGAAAATCCACACGGGCGCGTGAGGGCACGTGACAGACGCGATCTAAGGCCTATAAATAGCCGTTTTGCCCTATTCTTTCTCATCTTTTGTGCGGCTCTTGAGGGGTGAGACGACTAGGGTTTGGAGAGGAGGTCTTTGCGGCTTTGGAGGCGCTTCGTCACCAACTTTGATCGATTCCTCCTCCGTCATAGCATCAAGGAAGCCATCGGTGAACCTAGCTTCGGAGTGGGTCCTTCAAGACGTCGAAGCTCTCCATCAAGGCCATCAGTTCATATATAATGGGGTTTATTTCTATGGTTTTAATGTACTTTCATTCATTGATGGTGTGTTTTGTATGTTGCTCCATGGATGGCTAAAACCCTAGGATTCTCATCTTTTGTGGATTTGCTTTGTGTTTCTATTTAATCCGAGTTTGATTAAGTTTCATTCTTGATTGTTTAATGCTTGCTTGCCTTATTGATCTTATGGTTATTTGGTTTGCATGATTTGTTGCCTTGGTGGGAGAGAGATCTCCATTATGGTTAGAACCTCAAGATTGAAGAGGGTTGAGAGGGTGAGTCATGAGATAGTGAAGTGTCCCCTTTCCCCTCCGATTGGTGTATTCTATCTCCATTCCCTAAGCTCTATGCAACCATATTTGGTGGGAGGCGTGAGATTGCTCGATTTCTCCGCCGGGACCTTGTAGGGGGTTAGGATCCTTCGCCGGGAATTAGGGTTGGATCAATCTTTAGGAATTGGATACACAGTTTGGAATCCCTAGAGTGCTTTGCGGTCATATGTGGTGTGAGGTATTGAGATTGAGTAATTTCTCCACCGGGACCTCGTAGGGGACTAGTATCGGTGATCTAGAGATAGACCCGATTATGTTTGGATTTCCACGACTTAACTTACTCATCATTGAAACACTTTGCTTATCCGGTACCTAATACCTGAATCCTAGGGGGAGCATTGCCCGAATACCCCACTTTTACTGATTGAGATTCTCCTTCCATTTTCCCCTTGCATATTCGTCTCCGGTGTTCATCTCTTCGCACATTAGATCACCACAACATTTCATTTATCATTAGGTTAGAAAGCAGAGAAGAAGTTAGTACTAGTAGCCCTGTTCCCTGTGGATTCGACTACCCACTCACCGGGGTAATTATTACTTCGACACCCGTGCACTTGCGGTTTACAGCGGCATACTTGCCCGGCGCCCCCGCACTATCGTTTGGCATCACATGAAAATCCCCGGGCGAAGTTTCACGGATTTTGGATGATCGTAGCCAATGTTCGGTCGGGGGAGTATGCGTCGGTGTCGGGACGGCCGGTCGGTCGACTTTGGAATCTCGCCGCGGTACCATCACTGATGGATTTGTCATCATAAAAAACCCCAAGGGATAAAGTTTCATCAAAAACGCATGAGTGGATCGGGAGATGACACGGAGCTCGCCCGTCCCGTCGTGTGACGTCGCGCCGGCGCCGCAGGGGCCGTCCGGGCGATGGCGGCATCTCGGCCCGACGCCCCCGCCCCATCGTTTGGCATCACATGAAAACCCCCAGGGCCAAGTTTCACGGATTTTGGATGATCGTAGCCGATGTTCGATCGGTGGAGTATGCGTCGGCGTCGGGACGGCCGGTCGATCGACTTTGGAATCTCGCCGCGGGACCATCGCGGATGGATTTGTCATCATAAAAAACCCCAAGGGGTGAAGTTTCATCAAAAACGCACGAGTGGATCGGGAGATGACACGGAGCGCGCCCATCCCGTCGTGGGACGTCGCGCCGGCGCCGCCGGGGCCGTCCGGGCGACGGCGGCATCCCGGCCCGGCGCCCCCGCCCCATCGTTTGGCATCACATGAAAACCCCCGGGCCAAGTTTCACGGATTTTGGATGATCGTAGCCAATGTTCGGTCGGGGGAGTATGCGTCGGCGTCGGGACGGCCGGTCGGTCAACTTTGGAATCTCGCCGTGGGACCATCGCGGATGGATTTGTCATCATAAAAAACCCCAAGGGGTGAAGTTTCAACAAAAACGCACGAGTGGATCGGGAGATGACACGGAGCGTGCCCGTCTCGTCGCGGGACGTCGCGCCTGCGCCGACAGGGCCGTCGGGGCGACGACGGCATCCTGGCCCCGCGCCCTCGCCCCATCGTTTGGCATCACATGAAAACCCCCCGGGCCAAGTTTCACGGATTTTGGATGATCGTAGCCAATGTTCGATCGGGGGAGTATGCGTCGGCGTCGGGACGGCCGGTCGGTCGACTTTGGAATCTCGCCGCAGGACCATCGCGGATGGATTTGTCATCATAAAAAACCCCAAGGGGTGAAGTTCCATCAAAAACACACGAGTGGATTGGGAGATTACCGGAGTGCCTAATGGCCTAGAAAACTTGCCTCGGCGTGCCTCGTTACCTAGAAAACTTGCCACGACATGCCTCGTTGATAAACACCTAAATATATGTATTTTATATGTATTAATCTTGTATCATTTGTGAATATGTTAACGAATTGATGCCCGTTTTATGTCTAAATTGGTTATTTCGGTGTTACAGGTCCTAAATGTGTCGAACGATGCTCAAAAATGTAAATCGGATGATTTCGACACCAAAAACGGCATTTTTTGGGGTCCCGGCACTGTAGCGGTATTGTAGCAGGTCATTGTTCTTGCTGCGGGCATTTGGCTGTGAGTTTCACAGGCTCCATGCGCCCACATGGGTGCCCGTGAGGTTTGCTGGAAATTCTCAATACTCGGTTACTGCAGCGGAAATACTGTTGTAAAACACTGTAGCTTAGTACTGTAGCACCGGCATGTTTTCTGGGCATTTGGCTGTGAGCTTCACGGGCTCCATGCGCCTGCATGGATGCCCGCATGGACTGACGGGATATAAATGAAACCGATTTTTCTAGGGCGAAAGGGGGAGGTTTTTGGAGAGCTTTTGGTGTGCAGTTTTCTCTTGGGCCTCTTAGGCCCCCGCACCACTCTTCCCGCCGGCGATCTACTACGCAAGACATCACCAAGAGGGAGGCAAGCTTTGGAGGAGAAGATTGGGTGAAGATCCTAGGCATCCAAGGCATCATTTGAGGGGAGATCTCTTCAAATCTTCAAGATCTTCACCATCTAAGGGGATCTAAAGCTAGAGGGAGTAGTTCTTACTTCTTTTCTTCTTTATTTGTTCCTTGGATTTGTATGAGTGGTCCTCTTTCATGAGGCACTAACTTATTTGTGATTTGGATATGATGAACTCTTGGGTTGATTATTTGTAATTTGGATGATCATCTTTATTGATGTATTGTTGGATGTTGTATTTCTTTTATGGAATCTTGTAGTTTGTGGTTCAAGTCTTGTGTACTTTGATGTGTTGATTTGCATGAGAACTCTGTATTTCAACTTCTAGGTTGTACTTGGTTGCGTGACCATCGCCCTTGTACTAGACACACTTGGCTTGAAGGGATCCATGTACAAACACACCGTGACCATCGTGGTATTTTTGTACCCTCCAAATGAATTAGGGTTGGACCTAGTTTGAGTATCGACCCTCGATTAGAGATTCCCCGAGTGTAATGCAATCATACGAGGATTTGGGCGAAGCGATTCTGACCCAATACTTGTATGGGATTAGGGTTCAATTGCCGTGACCATCGGGTTGAGCTAATTTAGGATTCTCTTGGCCCAACTACCATCTCGCATTTCATCCTAAATTCAGGACCTAATGACAACCCTAGGGGGATTCGATTGTCCAAATCACTCTCTTCAATCGCTTTGATTCTCCCTTGAGTTCGTATTGTGTGTAGTAGTACCCTCGGATTTCATTGTAGTTAATTCTTTCTCTTTTTATAATTATTATTCATCTTTCGAAGTGTTAGGCTAGGAAATAGACGAAAGGGGAGTAATAGTAGCTTCTTGGGCCCAGGGAATACGACCCTCTCGTGCTCGCACGAGAGGTATTACTTGGCGACCCGTGCACTTGCGGATCTCTCATCAAGTTTTTGGCGCCGTTGCCGGGGACACAAGGAATACTAGGAAAACCTGTAGTTTATTGCTCTAGCCATTTTTCTTTTATTTGTATATATTACTCTTCGTACATATTTTTCTTATTTTGTTTAAACTTTGTTTTTTTTCTATCCTCTTTTGTGCAAGGTTCAATTTTCTTAGAAAATGCAAGGGGCTCGCAATTTGAATGATTCTAACTCAACTTCAGCCAAAAAAGTTGATGCCCAAGTTGATTTTCTCGGAGGGCAAAGAACTCAAGAAAACCCATGCAGCACAACTTCTGATCCGCAGTGGGAATACCAACCATATTCTTCATTGTATCAAGGGCAACAAGAACCACATGTAAGGAGATTCACTATAGAGGATGTGTTAGCAAGATTCATGATAAATACTGAACAGAGATTTCGGGACGTCAACACCAAATTTGATGCCCTCACCACCGAACTTCATGCCCTTAACACCAAATGTAATGCCCGATTTGAGGCCATCAATGCCACACTTTTGTTGGTGCAAGCTTCTCTTCACAAATTAGAGAATCGGGTTGAACAACTATTTCAAGAGCGAGCAATTGAACTCCCAACCACAAGCAACAATGAAATTGAAGAGAAATATGATGGAAGGGAGGTGGTTGAGAACTTTGGTGCATTGGAGGTGAAAAAGGTAGAAGAAGTGGCACAAATATCACTTGAGCTAGCCTTTAGCATGGACGTGACTCAAAACACCAAGCACCGAGAAGAATTATTTGGGACAATTGAAGGTTTGGGCAAGACGTTAAAGCCATCCAATGACCCACCGATGCTAATTTTAGACACGTCCCAACCAAAACTTTTTCCTTGGAGGCCTAAAAGATTTTTGTGGGTAATTAATGGAAGATTGACATTGGTTGAAGAAGGAGATGTGGGTAGGAGGTTTATACCGTCGATGGACCCACCAATGCCGAGTTTGAAAAATTTTCAACCATACCTATTCCCTTGGAGACCGAAAAGATTTTTGAGGAAGCTTCAAGGAAATTCAGCCGGGAATAAAATGGGAGCGAGGAAGATGCTCAAACCATCTAAGGATCCACCCATGTTTAAATTGCACAACTCTCGGCCTAAGCTTTTCCCATGGAGACCTAAAGGTACCATGTTCTTGGTCTCCACAAGCTCACCATCCCGGAAGATAATTCTTTTCTTTCATGGAAGTAGCTATGCTACATGTTGCCGGGAGGAACACTCCCTTTTCAAGCCTCCTTAAGGTAAGGAATGAGGTACGTCGAGCTAATGACGTAAAACAAGCGCTTCTTGGGAGGCAACCCAAGTTTCAAAGTATTCATGTTTCATTTTTCGTATTTTACATGTTTGTTGAGTTTATTCATAAAGCTTGTGTTTGTGTTGTGTTTGTATTATTGTTTGTTGAATGATCCATGCTTGTCTTATATTTGTGAATCTTATCTAGTGCTTTGACGTTGTTTGGTTGTGTTTCAATGCATATTTTGGTGTTATAGATGTTGTAAATTAGTTTTGTTCTAAGTTGCATGGGAGCCCATGCCAAAATTTTGTTTTTCCAGGTCCATACAAGCTGTATACGGCCCATATGGACCATTTTTATGCTCCCCTGTGGGCCTCAAGGGTGCCATGCGCCCTGTGAGGGCAGCCCGTGAGGCTTACAGCCCTCATGGGCTAGAGAAGGACAGAAATCCTCACGGGCTCCATGCGCCCGCATGGGAGCCCGATGTAGCTTGCTGGGCTGAAATTTCCAGCTCTTAAGTAGCCACCTTTCTCTCCCTTGTTCTCACTCATTTTTTTCATCCGTTTTCTTTCATTCTTTCACCATTTTTTTCTTCATTTTTTTCTTCCTCTTTTCACTCCTCTCCTACCTCTTCCAACTTAGATCTTGTGGATTAATTGAAGTTTTACCATCTATTTCACCGATCTTCATCGATTCAAGCTTTGAAGCCCTAGTTTTTGTTTTGGAGCAACCTTGCCTCTTCTTCTTGATTGTGCATGCATATCTTACTTTAAACCATGAGGAATGTTGTATGGTTGTTTGATCCTTAATTTATTTAAATTTTTATCCATGGTTTGTAAATTTTTTTGGGCTTCAAAAATCTGGGGAAAAATTCTTGCCAAATTTCAGATATGTAGCTACGAGAACTTTTTGAATGTTGCTTATCTTGAATTTGTTTGACACTTGTAGCATCCTTGAAACCCCCCCCCCCCAAGAAACACTTGCACTAGAGAGATTTAAACATCATGACATTGATTGAACAAATGACTTGCATGGACTTTGTTTTCATAGTTTTTAGAGTTTTTGTTTGTGTGTTCTCCCTACATATTCATTGGTGAGATGAACTATACTTTTTTTTTGACATTTGCAGGATTATCAGGACATGAGCTTCATTCTCACCACCCCTTAAGAATTGAATTGAACCAACCCCCTGTTCATGCATGTATTGCACAATCTTCATCAACCAAATGGGGCAGTCTCTTTACCCTTCCCTTTCATGCTTAATTTAATTATTCCGATTTTTACACCATGTTCTATTGATTAATGTACATTGAGGGCAATGTACGATTCTAGGTGTGGGGATGGGTTATTTGCATGCTTAAGTCACCCATGATAGCTATGATTTATTGTTAAGAACCTCCTGGCTTGAATGAATGATAGTAATGAGTTGTAGTGTTATTTGTGCTATAAGGAAGTCATGTTTTCTCTCTAGGGCTTTCTTCGCAACTTTGACACAGTACTTCTACCTTGTTTGCCGCAGCTAACCCACTGCTTTGATTTAAAGTGTTAGAGTGGTAAATTCATCCCTCAATGGTCTTTTAAGAGCTTTTGGTTCTTTTATTCATTTTGCTTTATCCCTAAGTGAAGTTTTGCATGAAGGTGCTCAGGAGACATGTATAAAAAAAATATATAAAAAAAATAAAAAAAATTGAAAAATGAAAAACTGAGTCTATGTCAGTATTCCTCTGCTAATTTAGCATGAATGCGTCTATGTAGACTGTAATCAAGTAGGTTGGGTGGCTCTTGTGCCTAATCAGCATGTGCATCCTTCTGAAAGATTATAAGATATTTTGTGCATACTACGTTAGGGCGGACTCAAAATAGTCTGTGTTCTCTTGAACTCTTTCATGCATTCACTTAGAAATTGAAGTGTTGAATGTGGACCGAAGGACTCTTGACCTACTATTGAGGGTGTCTTTAACATTTTTAACACCGGTAGTCATTGAATGTGGTGTGAATAGGGAGAGTGAGGGATGAAGCATACACACACTCACGAGGAAAGCACTCTAAAGGAATCATGACTATCTCTACTAAGTTAGTTATTGTACAACTCATTTCCTTGAATTCATTTCATCTGTGCCTGTGGGGTTCTTCACTATTTGAGCTTGAGATTGTGTATTTAGCCGTTTATCTTCTTGCCCCTATTCTTTCATGTGTGTTTGCTTGGGGACAAGCAAACGCTTAGGTGTGGGGATGTTTGATAAACGCCTAAATGTACGTATTTTGTACGTATTGATATCGTATTATTTGTGTATATCTTGATGAATTGATGCCCGTTTGAGTATAAATTTGTTCTTTTGGTGTTGCAGATCATAAATGTCCCGAATGTAGCTCAAAAATGCAAATTGGATGAATTCGACTTACCGAAACAGCAGCATAGCAGCAACGATAAGCGTCTCGCATGGCGTGACTATTCGCAGCTGCGGGCGTACATGGTGTGAAACTTCGCGGGCTCCGTGCGACCACGCATGTGCACCGCGTTCTTTGAGTTTCGCGACGCTTTCGAAATGCTTTACGTGGCGGAATCGCGACTGATAAATCCATGCGTAGGCTGGATGGCGGTGAGCTTCCACGGAGGCTCAGTACACCGCATGGGCTTGCACTGCACTGACTATATTTCGAAGGCAGAACTTTTGGGGCAAAGGGAGGTTTTGGAGAGCTTTTGGTGTCTGAGTTTTCTCTTGGTGCCTCTTAGTGCCCGCCACCCTCTTCCACGCCGGCGATCTACTCGCAAAGACATCACCAAGAGGGAGGCAAGCTGGAGGAGAAAGATTGGGTGAAGATCTAGGCATCCAAGGGAGCATCATTTGAGGGAGATCTCTTCGAAATCTTTCAAGATCTTTCACCATCTAAGGGGATCTAAAGCTAGGAGTAGTTCTTACTTCTTTTCTTCTTTATTTGTTCCTTGGATGTGTGGCAGGTGGTCCTCTTTCACTTGAGGCACTAACTTATTGTGATTTGGATATGATGAACTCTAGGGTTGATTGTTTGTAATTTGGATGATCATCTTTATTGATGTATTGTTGGATGTTTGTATTTCTTTTGTGGAATCTTGTAGTTTGTGGTTTTCAAGCCTTGTGTACTTTGATGTGTTGATCTGCATGAGAAACTACGATATTTCAACTCTGCAAGTTTGTACTTGAGTTTGCGTGACCATCGCACTGTACTAGACGCACTCGGCTTGAGAGGGATCCATGCACAAATGCACGTGACCATGGTGTTTGTGCCCTCCGACAATTAGGGTTGGACCCTAGTTTGAGTATCGACCACTGATTAGAGTTTTCACACATGAGTGTACTGCAATCGTCACGGTTGGGCGGGTGACGTCCGACCCGATAGCGATATGGGATTGAGGGTTCAATTGCCGTGACCAGCCGGGTTGAGCTAATTTAGATTCTCTTGGCCCCAACCATCATTTGTCATCCCTAGAATTCCAAGACCTATTGACAACCTAGAGTTCAGATGACCAATCACTCCTTCGTATTTGATTCTCCCTTGAGTTATTGTGTGGTAGTACCCGGTTCATTCTCATTAAATATCGTGAGCCGGATCCAGGCCTCCCGATCACCGATATTAGTCCTCTGAGGTCGGTGGAGAAATCTACTCAATCTCGACATCTACGCACTACATACTTGTTTCACAAAGCACTCTGGGGATTGCAGCGAGGTGTATCCGATTAAGTAAAGATTGATCCAACCCTAATTCCGGTGAAGGATCTAACCCTACAAAGGTCGGCGGAGAAATCTCTCGATCTCATGCCTCACACCAAATATATGGACATAGGCCTGAGGCAGATGGGAATACACTCTCGATCGGAAGGAGGGGACACTCCACTATCTCGTGACTCGCTCTCAACCCTCTTTAACCTTGAAGTTCACAACTCTAGTGGAGACTTCTCTCACATCAAAGTAACAAATCATGCAAATCCAATCAGCCACAAGGATTAATTAAACAAGCAAGCAATGCAAATACAAGATTAATAGCAATCAAACTCGGATTAAATAGAAACACTAAAGCAAATCCACAAAGATGAGAATCACGAGTTCACAAGCCAAAATACCCTCTAGGGTTTTACTAGCTCTCCAATGGGCAACATACAAAACACACCATCAATGAATGAAAGTACATTAAAACCATGAAAAATAAACACTCCTTATATGATGCCGATGGCCTTACGATGGAGAGCTTCCGGCAGTCTGAGGACCACTCCGAGAAGCTAGGTTCATCGGTGGCTTCCTGTGAAGTGTTGTAGCCCGGAGGAGGAATCGATCAAAGTTAGTGACGAGTGCCTCCAAAACCGCAAACACCTCCTCCAAACCCCTGATTTGTCTCACCCCTCAGAGCCGCACGAAAGATGAGAAACAATAGGGTAAAAGCGGCTATTTATAGGCCCTTAGATCGCGTCGCATCACGTTGCCCTCACGGCAGCCCGTGTGGATTGTCCGCAGCGCGCGTGGCTGCCAGGCCTCACGTTGGTGGCGGGCAGCGACTCCGGCGGCGCGTCGAGCAGTGGTACGATGCGGTCTTTGCTCATTAAAGATTGCTCTCGATTACTGTCAGCGTGGGTCCAAACACTTTTCTCTTGAGACCACATGTCCGGATTTTGCGTCCATGTGGTGAGGCCATAAAGCGTTTCTGCATCGGCGTGTCTTTGAGAGGTCTTGCAATCTTCACAAAGAGAAGGAATATGAAGATAGTGGTTGCCTTTAGTGCCACTTCAAATAGTGTGAATTGACTTGAATCTTCTTGGAAGTTGGCGGCACACATCTCACGTTATGAGCTGCTCTCGTGTCTTGGTCATGAATTGAACAAGAACTCCCAAACATTGTGTCTTTATTTGCCATCCTATCTTTGCTTCCTTTTTACTCTTCAAGTCATTCACAACCTATATGCATAAAAAGAACACCAAATACACAATATGAGACATAAACCTCGGTAAAAATGATGCTCGATGCATGTAAAACATATAGAAAATATGTCTACTTAAGCACTTATCAATCTCCCTCGTGAGTGTTGAGGGTGCTTGATCGTCACGTAAAGTAGGTACTCTTACGCTATGCGTACAGAGCTTGAACTCTCATATCTTTGTGGGCGCCACTCATCCAAGTTCGTTTAGTTGGAGTTTCTCTCTGCAACTTGCAAGAGAAGTGAGTTTAAAAACTTGATGGTGACACGTCCAAATATGTCGGCGTATGTACCGCTTAAGTGCGAGTGTCGAAGTAATAATTGCCCGGGAGTGGTGGGTAGTCGAATCCACCAGGAGCGGATGTATTAGTATTAACCAATTCTTAGTTATCTGGTACAAACCAATGGATATGATGAAATGAACTAATTGCAAAGAGAATTAATAAAGCAAACAGCGAGCACAGAAAAGCGAGTGAGGAGATCTCCCGATCAATAAAGATGAGGCCATCGAACGTGCCACAATTATCTAACATGAAGCCTCGCAATTCACTAAATGCTTCCTAAAGCGAATTAATAAGGTCGTAATCCAATAACAATAATAGGTCGGTGGAGAAATCACTCCAATCTCAACACCTCGCACATGTGACACTTAATGCCCTCTAGGGACACCTAAGAGGTGAAACCGATTCCTAAGGATGAGATCAAACTAATTCGGCGAAGGATCTCTAACCCTACAAGGTCCGTGGGAGAAATCTCTCGATCTCACGCCTCACACCAAATGTAAGTTTGCATAGAGTTTGGGGAATACGGAGAGTAGGAAACACTCAATCGAGCAGGAGAGGGACACTCCACTATCTCATGACTCATCCCTCTCAACCCTCTTTAACCTTGGCGTTCTAACTCTAATGGAGACCTCTCACATCAAAGTAACAAATCATGCAAATCTAATCAACCTCAAGGATTAATTAAACAAAGAAGGAAAGCAATGGGAATACAAGGTTGAAAACTCAAATCAACTTGGATTAATAAGAAACATAAAGAAAATCACTACAAAACATAAATCCTAGGGTTCACATGCCCAAATACCTACACTAGGTTTGGCCCTCCATGGACCAAGTTACAAAACAATGATTATTACAATGAAAATCAATGAAAGCCGTGAAGTAAAACCCCTTGTAAATTAAAGTGATGATGAGCCGTGATGGAGTGGCCAATGTCTTGAAGAGTCCGCTACTCGAAGCTGGATACTGGCGAAGGCTCCCTCTTTGCTATGGCCGAGAGAAGATCGATCAAAGTTGGTGATGGGCGCCACGCAAGCCTATCGCCAAAGACCTCCTCAAAACCCTAGCCGCCTTGCCTTCAAAGTGCTCGCGAAAACCCTCGCTAGAAAGTCCCCAAGAATTGAGCAGCGGCCTATTTAAAGCCCAAAATCGCGCTTTGTCACCTGCCCTCACGCGCCCGTGTTTATTTTCCATGGCGTGACGGCTGCGGCTGCAGCAGTTTCCGCAGTGTGAGCGGTAACTGCTGTCGCGTGCTTTTCACAGAGCGATCCAAATATCTCTCATCACGAGGCCACATGTCCGCGCACGTCCATGTGGTAGGCTATAAACTTTTCTTCAGTACGGCGTATCTTTGAGGTCTTGCAATCTTCACAAAGAGAAGGAACATGAAGATGTAGTGCCTTTGTGCCCTTCCAACCTCAGTGATTTGACTTCAATCTTCTTGTAGTTGGCACACATCTCGTTTATGAACTCCTCTCGTATTTTGGTCCTTGAATTGGAACAAGAACTCCCAACATTGTGTCTTTATAGCCTATCTTTGTTTCCTTTTTACTCTTCAGAGCATTCACAGCTATATGCATACACCAAATACACAATATGAGACATGTAAACCACGCAGTAAAAATGATGCTTTCGATGCATGTAGAAACTATATATAGTAATATGTCTACTCAAAGCACTTGTCAATAAAGCTCAATAAAGCTTTTATGCTCAAGCTCACTTACAGTACGTGGCGAAGCTTTTTCCATAGACTACAACCTATCGCGGGGTGGTCCAATAGGAGTCTTGTGGTACATTCTATGAGGCCTAGAGGCGTCATCTAGATGTTCTACCCAATCTCTTCGATTACGAGAATGCGAGGTTTCTCCAAGATTCACTTTAAGTCCCTATTGGACACTTCCTACTTTCACGCTAGTTTGTGTGGATGGTGTGGTGTTGCCATTTTGTGGGAGACGCGTGGCGCTTTCACAATTTTTGCAAATTAACGGAGATGCACGAAATGAGTGCCAGCGTCACTATGTGATCACCGTGGTGCGCCAAACATCGAAAATAATTTCTTTAAAGAATTTCATGACTGCCTCGCATCATTTGTTTGCAAAGGCTTCGTCCTCCACCCATTTGAGACACGCCAATCGAGGTGCCACAGTATGAACTTGTAACTTATTCATGGGGGCTCGGGAAGGGTCCCATAAAATCAGTCACACGTCACTTCCCACGCAATTTGCTCCAATTTTGGGGCATCTGCGTCCTGGCGAGATATGTTCGCAGACCGGCCGGCATCTATCCTGGCTTGAATGAATTTTTGAGTGACTTGGAGACACCGATGGCCAATAGAAACACTGCATCAAAGATTTTCTCAACGCATGTTCTATTTGCATCATAATGGCACACCGATGGGTCACGGTGGCAATGCCTCAAAATGCGTAGACCTACTGTCATAGAAACATGTCTTGGAGCAACACGATCCGGAACAAACTACGAATAGGTATGGGTCTTCCCATATGTGGTGCTTAAGGTGCGAAAAAGAATTTCTCCTTTTTGATACCTAAACCATTTTCGAGGATGACCCACCAACCAAAGTAATTAGCAATCGGCAAACTAGGGTGGTTCCTTCTCTTCCACTACCGATATTTTACAATTGTTCTTGAGGAATGAGTCGTTAATGTCCTTTTCTCTTATAGTCTTTGCAGGAGACCTCTAAAGCGAGATAGAGTGATGGGTTGGCGAGTTCTGCTCCATGTTTATCCTTAATCTCAAGGGTCAAATTCTTGAAGCAATAAAAGCAGGACCTTATCAAAGCGTGATTTGGCATCGATTTGCTAAGTAAGTTCCTCGAAGTCAAATGATTGGTTACACCACCATTTTAGACCAAATATGACCATAATTTATCAAAGTCAAACACCACGGCAAGTAGGTCCTGAGTTGTAGTGTAGTTCTCTTGGGCTCCCATTAGAGTCTTACTTGCATAGTAAATGGGATGGAAATGTTTGTCAGTCCTTGACCAAGCACCGTGACTACAAAGTCACTCGCATCGCCATCGAATTCGAATGGGAGTCCCAATTTGGAGCTACCATGATCGAGTAACTTGAATTAGTTTCTCCTTGAGTGTCATGAAGGACATCATGCAATCGTTATCGAACTCGAATGGGACATCCTTTTCCAACAACCTTGTAAGGGGTCTAGCAATTTTAGAAAAATCTTTGATGAATCTTCTATAAAACCTGGCATGTCCCAATAAACTTCTTATGCCCTTCACAGAATTTGGAGGTGGTAACTTTTCTCAATGGTGGAAATCTTTGCCTTGTGGACCTCAATTCTTTTCTCTTCGAAATTTTTGTGACCCAGACTATCCCATCTTGGACAATGAAATGGCATTTCTCCCAACTTAGCACAAGATTAGTCTCTTCATCGAATGAGGACCGCTCAAGGTTCTTGAGGCACACATCGAGCAGATCACCAAAGGCGGAGAAATAATCCGCGAACACTTCCATAAAATCTTCCACCTGTCCTCAAAATTTCAGTCAAGCATCTCTCAAAAAGTAGCGAGTGGATTTACATAGCCGAAGGCATGCGGCGATAAGCAAATGTGCCATACGGACTGAGTGAGCGTGGTCTTCCTCGATGCTCGGGGCGATGGGAATTTGGAAATAACGGGAGAACCCATCGAGCTAATAGTAGGCATGTCGGCTAGTCTCCGACATCTGGTCAATGAATGGTGAGGAAAATGATCTTTTCGGGTGGCATCATTTAATTTTCTATAGTCGATGCATACCCTCCACCGGTAGTTGTAGTTAGTTGGGATTAATTCATTTTTCATTGGTGATCATGTATTTCCTCCCTTCTTTGGAACCACTTGCGCGAGGCTTACCCGAACCACTTCCTTCATATTTGGATTGCGTCTTCTTTGCGGCTAAGCTTTGAGTGCCGTGTTCATCGTCATTAGAATTTTGTGAGTGCATACAGAGGGGTTTATCCCGTTTATGTCAGCAATCTTCCAAGCAATCACTCTCTTATACTTTTTAGAACATCCACCAATCCTTTCTTTTTGTTCAGCATTAGGTTTGAAGAGATGATGACTATAAGTTGTGTACCTTCTCCCAAAAGGCGTACTCAAAGTGTTCGGGGTAGTGTTTTCAACTCCAAATACAGTGCTTCCTCCTTGTGACATCAAACCTCTATTCCAAATCCCACATCCTATTACGCACCGCTCTCTCATCGGAGGCGGTAGTGCGTACCATGGACAAGAAACTCAAAACATTCGACATCATGTCCTAGACACTGCATGTTGCCCATCTCGATGCTCAAAGCAGGCCTCCTATACCTTTGCTCAACATCGGCCCATTTCAACTACGGCCCTCTAGGGTGAGATTCATGGTAGCAGTACTGCGGTCCTCGATGGTCAAAACAAAGCATTCGATTGGTGATCCGTTTCCTCCTCCCTCGTGATGTTCCACTTTCCATAAAGGCCTCAAACAGCGTGTGTGTGCTGCCAAGTGATTAGAATGCTAGAACCACGATGGTAGAAGTGTGTATAAAATAATTTTTACTGGAGGGTGTGAAAAATGTTGCTTTGAGTTTGCCATTTAATCCGAGCCTTCAAATGCGTGTAGCATAACCTTAGAACTTGATGTTCGGATTTGCCATGTTACACTCGAGGAAGATGAACTATCACAGAAAGGAATAGAGAATGAATTCAATTATTAAGATCAAAGGAAAATAAAAATAACAATAACAAATGAGTAAAGAATAGAATGGCTAGAGTAATAATTTAAAAGTTTCCTAGAATTCCTTAAATGTCACGACAGCGGTGCCAAAAACGATTGCTTCCCTCAGAGTGTACACCATCGCAAAGTAATACCTCATGTGAAGACACGAGGATCGTATTCCACAGAGCCTAAGGATATCCTATTACTCCTTCTTGAGCTATTACTCTAGCCTAAGATCTCAAGTGAGGAACTACTCTACTAGGTGCAATTAAGCAAAGAACAGATAGCACATTAGAGAGAACAAGCAAAACAAAGGCTCAATGTAATGCAAAAGGCCTATGGATGCGACGGATCCCTTGAGGGGTTATCATGAAACATGGATGATGAATAAAAAGATGCAAGGGTAAAATGGACCATGAGTTTCCAAGATTAGAACAACCCCAATTTCTCGGCAAGTGAACCCCTAACCCCATACGAACATAGATAGGAATTTCTTCCAAAATCCACATTCTACGATTCACATTATGTTCAAGAAATCTCACATTGGATAAGCCTAATCTTCTCGGCTTAAACCTACATGGAGGGCCTACCAAACACCCGATTTCTCGACATGATGATACAAGTATCCTTCTAATCTATTCATGATCCTAATACATGTGAGCAAGTCACATCTATATATATCAATAAATAAGAGCTACGGATTTCTCCATAGTATAGCACTTAGCATGAAAATGATGGATTAAATCTCAAAAATTACCCAAGCATTGAATTAACAGTAATCATCAAAATACATGATTAAAACCCCCAGGTTCACCAACACCGAGTGGCCTTAGGGGTCTGGTGTGTCATCATCCCACAACAAGCAATACAATCAAGTGAAACACAAAAGAAAAGTATAAGTGACACTCCCTAGATGAAATGGTGGAGGAGGAGGTAGAATATATGCCGAATGGCGCTTCCCACGCCAGGGAATGCCGAATGATGCTTCCTCACAGCCAGCGGGTCTCCCTTCCTTCCAATAGTGGTAGATCTCCTTTTGAATAATGTTGCCTTCTTGCCTTAAGAGTCACGGACCTTGTCCTTGACCATGACCTCCTAGCTTCCTTACCCTTCTTCTCCTTCCCAAGGTCCTCCCAAAAGCCTCTCAAGTGGTCTCGAAAAATAAGCCTAGGGAAAAAGCCACTTGTTATGCCATAAAAGTCGGTATTTATACATGACATATCTGGGTCATATAGGGGTCATGTGGAAGTCGTATAGCACTCAAAAACCCTAGATTCACGTTTCATACGGGGTGCATATAGCCTCCACTACGACCCGTACTACTGGGGTATGTAAAATTGACACAGATCCCCTGCGTATATCCACTAAGTGCAGGATGTATCGAGTAATAATCCCGAGTGAGCGGGTGCTCGAATCCACATGGAGTGAGGGAGTAAAGAAACTTAGTCGATTCTAGCTATGTGGAATATCAACATTGATAAGTGTGACAATGATTCAATTCTCAACAATTAAAAGCAACAAGTAAGAGAGCAAAAGTAAGGAGGAGGTAAGGCAATTGATAAAGTTGGGGTACTCGGATGATGCTTGACTAGGATAATCGCTTCAATGCAGAACTCTCTATTATGCTTCTAATCAATGCAATGGTGAGTCGTGGAAATCCTTACATACATAGTCCCAAATCTAAGGTCAACTATGCTAACTCTATTCATATCGAGGAGGAAGTTAAAATAACCTCTCAACCTACTTTTCGAATAAAGTTGCAATGAGCTCTAGGGATTCCGGTGATAAATCTCTTCCTAATTATAGACCTAAACCTTTGGTCTAGATGGAATGTCCTAACCACAATTAAGCCCTAGATACTAAGATCCCTCTCAGCGCTTACCTCCGTTCCACGTGCAGCTAAGCCCCAGCGAGATTCATCCCTTAGACCATTCGCTCTATTATGGCCTGAGAACTCGAGCAGGGTGGGAATCTATCACGTCGCGAGGAGGGAAAGGGGACGACTCTTGTACTCTCGACTAACCCTCTCAACCCTCTCCAACCCTAGCTTTGTCTAACGCTGCTGGTGTGTCACTCACTCATAGGGTTACCAATAAGAACTCTCAATCCTCTGGTGTCACTCTGGGGAAAATGTTCATACAATCAAGCATTCAAGGGTTGGAAGTCACAATAAACATCAATTTATTGAAAAGCATAATAAAGAAATTCAATGAAGCGAATACATCATAGGGTTCTGATCACTCAAGTACCCACTAGGGGTTTAGCTCTCCATGGAGCTAAGTACACAATCAAAAAGAAATCGAATATAAAAGCAATAAATCCATAAAAAGAAAAGCGCCCTCGATAGTACATGCCAGGTCGATATTCTTGTGGAGAGTCCTCTACTCGTCTGCAAGGGATCCTTTATTGTCGGCCCTGGGATACACGCGCGCACACACACACACACACACACACGCGCGCACACGCACGCACACACACGCGCGCCGCGCGCGCGCGCGCCGGATCGTCTGCTGCGGCCAGCTCTCCCAGCCAGCTGCTAGCCGTGCGATGTCAGACCGCCGGGAACCTCTCACAAAACCACGGCCAATAGTACACCCTAAAATACCAGAAGCCCTCTGCAGATTGGAGATGGAGAAAATAATACCGACGGCGAGGTTGAATCGAGCTTTAAATCGAGAATCCAGGCGACTACAGTGATGGATGCTCCGTGCTAGCCGTCGCGAGAATTTCACGCAGGCGTGGACAATTTCAACACGCTTGTGTGGATTCTGTTTCTCGGTTTCTCGGCGTTGTGACGTGGTGTTACGATGCCTATGCTCTAGGTGCTACGCTACGGTATTCACCATGTATGAGCCAACTTCCCGTTCCATACTTTCATCGAGGAGGTAGCACAAGCGGGCACACATTCGCCATCGTGGATCGCTTGCTTCTTCAATGTGGTGGCTGCGTTGTAGTGCAGAGCTCTTGCATCTATGTGCATAAGTCGGGATGTGCTCGAATGTGGCGCCTTTGTGCCTCTCCAAATGGATGTGCCCACTCGAATCACGAGAGAGGTTGGCTTTACACTCTAACATCTCACACGACACTATATCTTCGCGTTTGTGAACCTTGGCGAGAATTTCCTCCAAAAATTGGTGCATTGGCGAATCCCACGGTGGCCTATTTCCTTCATACGCGGACTCCACAACCCCTACCTGCATAAAAGTAACATACACATATTAGTGTAAAATCCCAAGAAAGCGTAATGCTCAACATAAGGAAAGAATGCTTCGTATCTCACATCACTGGCAAGCTTATCAAAATGCGGGGCGGACAACTCCAAATCGTTCCGCTGCTATCGGTGCGTATGTGCCCCCATACTTGGGTAGTATGGAGTGGTATAATCCTGTTTTCTTGTCTTTTTGACTAAATGATATCTTCTTATTCTCCATGGCTACATATGCTCTACTAAGCAAATAGTAGATGATTAAGTGTAAAAATAGTATCAAACCTCACAAAATACATGCAAAATAAATACGA